>NC_068401.1:25916193-25923693 GCF_023724105.1 Carassius gibelio | reverse complement strand
TTAGAAAAACGTTAAAAAAAAAACAAAAAAAAAACATACAATTTGCTACAGTTTCTAGCTAAAATAAAAACTATTGGCAGTAAAACACCAACCATTTCCAGTCAATTGCACACAGACTATGATTATATGGGCAGATTGTTGATTAATGAAGTTTGATTTCAAAACACTTTTACCACTGTGTTTAATTTGTAAACTAATACAATGTTTGCATCACATGACAAACTCCTTATGTATGGCTTTTCAGTTGTCGTAAAAACTCAAAATGATTTTCAGATGTCGTAAACACAGCTCACCTGGTTAATTCTATGGAAATTGAGATGGAAAAAAAAGTGCTACTAAAATGCCAAAAAAAAGCTAAGATGTCATGATTGCTTCAGCAAATGTGTTTTTATCAGACATTTGTTTTTGTTAGCACTTAGGGTCGTTTTAAAGGTACAGGTTGTAGGACCTGTCACTAGAGGGCGCACTACCAAAACAATAACAATTGCTTGGTTTGATGACGCTAAGGAGCGTGGAATGATGGGATCTGTTGTCTTCTACCCTACCACTGACGGCCATTCAAACACAATAATTAGGCATACATAGCAAACGCGAGTTCAACGATTTGCGCGAGTAGATTACATACAAAGTCAATGCAAAGACGTGATCAGACTATGGATCAGACACGTCCTTGCGCAGGTCTAAAGACGCAATGCCCCGCGTTTTGCGTGTATGCCCCATAATACTAATCTTGTTCATCGTTTCTGTAAAGATACGAATCAAAACAACTCAACTGACAAGTAAAACACATGCGAGATCGGCATCTCTTTCTCGTTGAAGTTTGTCGCGAAGTTCTCTCCATCTAGAAAATGCAACACAGATACTGATCCTCGCTCTTGCTTTCCTCTTGTCCCAAACTCTTCTTGGGTCGTTTGGTTGACCCGTATGCTTACGTTTACGAGAGCTGTCCTTGTCGACAGAACCAGCTGCAGACGGTAAACAGTAATTATGTTCCATAACATAAGTAACACAATCCACCATAAAATGTGCAAGAAGAAGTAAATAAGGAACTGCTTGAAGCAAGTTAGAGGTTTGCTGGACACTAGACACTACTTCCGCATTTGTCCACGACATTGTTGTCATGTAGTTTCTATGTCAGTAAAGGCAGTAGCAAAGGGTAACAAAAGTCACTGACAGGCGACTGCACTGCCCCATCAAGGTTTTGAATGGCAATTTTCTCAAGATTTACAAGTAGTTGAAAACATTAGAGATATTGTTAGTAATCAGCTGGACAAAATGTATAACACTAGCCTAGTGGTTTTGGGATATTTGACTGCAAATATCTTACAAATTGTACCTTTAAGCTAGTGTGTAGGGTAGGGTTTAATGTAGGTGGTATGTTTTTTGCGTCATTCACTGAACTTTTGTCACAATATACTGTGTAATAATTTTGAAGTAGAAATGCTGAAATAGTATTTTCTTGTAAAATGTGTATTGTGGTTTTATTTACTTATAACTGAAGGTTTTCTGATCAGAAAAGCAGGAAAAGATAAGTAAAAACAGCCAAATAACAACTACTCATGACAAACACTAAGCTGCTATTGAGCCTAGCCTGCAGCAGTATTACGTACGCCGAAGTTTTCAAATGTTACTCTAACAGTTGTAAATGTCACTCCCACTGCTTATACACTCTCGGTGTGTTATGTCACTCACAACAGGTTAGACATACAAACTCTATTTTAACCACCGTCAGCTCATTAACTG
This sequence comes from Carassius gibelio, assembly GCF_023724105.1. NCBI lineage: Eukaryota > Metazoa > Chordata > Actinopteri > Cypriniformes > Cyprinidae > Carassius > Carassius gibelio. Next base: position 25,921,950 of record NC_068401.1, on the reverse strand, counting down.
GTCTTCCTGGTGCAATAATACTGTGGATTTGTCATATACTAGTTGCAGATCGTACTGTATGGAAGTCAAGGATGTGTTCACCTCCAAAAACCTCATTCACCTTCGTGCAAGCAGCCACTGACCACAGAGAGCAGTGAAGGGATGATCAGCTGAGGTTTAAATGCCTGGGGCAACCTGTGACCTGGAAGCACTTCTGAATGAGAGGAAGAGGTGCCTTAAGGGCAGACGATAACGAGGAACTAAGACACATATAGAGGGAGCTGAGGGTGATGAGGGTAAGGTTGCCCGTGTGGAGGACAGGCAGTGTGAAGAACGTGAAATGTGAAAACCACATTACCAAGACATCTCTAGTTTCTACGTCACACTTGACCCTGTTCTTCATCTTGCCCTGGACCTTCTGTAGGGTTCATCCATGAGTTACACATAATATACTGCTGGATACTGCACTTGAAGAAGAGGTGGACACTGTACAAGCCCTTTTATACAAGCTAAGGACAGTGCAGGTGGACACTTCTGACAGGTGGACACCATCTAACCTGGAGTCCACAATTTGTACTGCTGCAGAACTGTGTCTGAGCTGCTTGTAAGTGATTTCAAGTTCAAGTCTGAGGAATACCATCTGCAAGAGAATTTGGATGGCTCTGGAATCACTCTCAGCATAAGGAGCAGGTACAAAGGGGGTTTGTTTTCAATTTGTGTTGAGTGGTCTCAGCACAACAAAACTTAAGAAAGCCTACAGACATGGGGGTGGATGCTACATCCAAGAAGGCCAGAACTAACTTTATTTTCCATGTCACTTTAGCTATATACTGTAGGAGTGACCTTCTGTACTTCAAGGGGCAATAAGACAGGGGATGTCAATAAACGCAATCTCATCAGACAGACTGGCGCACTTATTGGAATGAGACACAAGATTCGACCCATTGTCCCATAGAAGTAGTGGCTGAAAGAAGAATGTGAGCCAAGCAAGTTTTTAAATAACATCTTTAATTCTCCACATATGAGCATTACTGAACAGTAAATAACCCATCTCAATATGTATACTTATTGACCTGCTTAGCCTTTTCAGTTGGTTATCTCTGTCATTGTGGGGTTCAGCAGGCAAAGCAAACATTGAGCACATCATTTTACATGGGGAAATATATTTGTCACACTACAGATACTTTCCACTTCATTAATGTAGATACATGTATACCAGTTTCACAACTGGGACCCCACAAATTCGCCCAATTGTATCATCATGGCCTCATAAACACCTTTGTTACCAAGTGTGAAGTAAATAATGAAGCAGGACCTCAGGTGCCTGCCTGTTTTCCAGCTCTGCTTTCAGCTGCATCAGTCAGAAGTTTGGCAGAGCCCAACATCAGCTGAGTCTCCACACAAATCTACCCATAAATCAGAGACAAACATAGACATTTTCACAGAAATTACTGGTTGTATAGTTACCCTTTTTACTGTTTATATAGTAAAATGATGACAGATGATAGAATACATATTTCCATGTTTGTGCACCAAAGCAGAAATTTATCTCTGAAGTGATTTTCAAATCTACCATCTGAAATAGTGCCAACGGAGGCTAGTAACAAGTAAAGGGAATGGAGACATGTAGGTGTGGAATAAATGTAAACTAGGTAAAATCTGAGCTCTTGAAATGTTGAAGAGCTGTTGGGCATCAGAGTAGCCTTCAGCGACATGTTACTCTTTGCGGCTGTCTAAGTAGTCAAAGCAAGTTGATATTTCCACCAGAGGGAAAACAATATTTTTACTTCTGGCTTTTCTGTGCACATGTAATTTCAATAATAAAATCACATATGCATCAGATCGTAAATGAATAAATCTGACAGCGATTAGAACTGACAGATTAAACGGCATACGATCACGGTCTGTCTAATCACTGTCTGTTTACAGAGCTGCGTGTCAACTAGCAGCCGCAGGCTAGTGATTAATATAGGATTTTTATTTTCCAGAAAAGCTGACTGAAATCACTAAACTAGATACGATTTATAATAGTAGATATGGGTTTTGAAGGAATACTATGATGATTTTTTGTATGTGTTTGCTACATGTAAGGTGTAAATAAAGCTTTTGTTCTTTGAAGAACACACAGAGCTCCATTAACCCTGTTTAAACTTCTAATAAAGTCATAAATTCACTAATTGCTAAATTTAACATTTCTCTTCAATCACATCACAAAACCTAATCCAACACTGTGTCCTAAAAGTCACGTGCAGTGATCTAACATGCATTCACATAATACATGTCCTCTATCATGCAATGGGTGTTTAATTAAGTCGGCATTAAAAACAAAAGTTGCAACGAACTTGACTGCTTTAGAAAGGCTACAGTGAAACAGTTTATATAATTTCTGATAAAACAAGTGAGATTTAAAATAATTTTTAGGTTTGCTATGCTTGTTATTTGCCCAAATATTTGTGATTATAGGGCTATAATTGTCATGATCCTAGTCTATGTTCCCCTGTCTTGGATTTGTGGACTATTATTTTGAAGTGTTCATGTTCCCCATTGTTTCTGTTGTTTTTCCCTTGTTCCTTTCCTTGGTAATTGATTAGCTCTTACCCCTTGTTACCTCGTTATTCTGTCTATATGTTCACCCATCAAGTTCCTGATCAAGCTTCCGAGTACTGTCTAGTGTTTAGCACTCTCCTAGTGTTACCTTCTGTACCAAACAATTCCGTGTTAGTTTTCTGTCTAGTCTCTAGTGTTGTTCTGCATTCATTACTTCTTTAGTGGTAGCTGCTTTATGGAGCTATATTGTGTTTTCATTGTGTTGTCTTGTTATTACCTGTTTCCTGATTCCTGCCTGTGTACCTTAGATTATCTATTGTTTTACCGTTCGGACTCTGTTTGCCCCTGTCTGGACTATTGCTGTGTACCTGGATTACCTCTCTTTGCCTTGCCCTGCTGGATTATGTTCACCATCGATTTTACCCTTGCCTGTTTCTGGATTAATCTTGTGTCTTGTCCTCTATATACCTGTTTGCCATTGTTTGACCCATGCCTGTTATGACCACGTCGCTGTCTAATAAAAGCCTACAGATGCATCTGCAAATCTCACGTCTCATTCGCCCCATTACAATAATATAGTAGTCAACACTCGAAGTGAAAAAAAAAAAAAAAACTCAAAGTTGTTCTAAGACAAGAACACGTTCTGATTTTAGGTTTTAGGACAACTCTGATTTAAAATAAATAGTGTAAATGAAGTGTAAATAAATGATTAAATAATATATTATTTTGTATAAGAACAATGACAAACAGATAATAATAATAATTATTGTTGTTGTTTGTTGTTAATGTTAAAATAAAAAAAAAGTTTTCCAAATCACAATCATGTTGCAATTTTGTTTTTATTTTGATAAATCAAGCAGATCTATAAAAAAGGATTAAGGTGAAAATTACCAGTCACAGCCACTGAGCCAGAGAACTTTACTGTTTCCACTGCAAATGTGATGTGGCCACATAATGTACATTCCTGACTATCTCCAAAAGCCTTTTGAGTGATCAGACCCTACACTATTTTGGAGCCTGTTTAAAGCACTGACACTTGTGATCAAGACAGATGTTAAGACCAGGTGTAAACAGTGTCATTATGCTCTAAAAAGCTTAAGCATGACTTCTATAGATACTTCTGAGATCGATTCACATGCAGCACCGATTTGCAGTTTGCAATTTGCTTCAGCAATTTCCAGGCAAAAGCCAGTTAAAGTGAGATAGCGATAGCTGAACTCAGCACTTTAAATTAGACATTTCTCATCCCTCAATTTCATCTCCCAAACTTGCGATGTGTATTACACTTTGAGTGTGAACCCATTAACAACTTATTTCAAAGCATTTTTTTTTTAAAATAAGCACATCAAAGGCTCAATGACATTATAGAGGTTTTGTTGTCTTTGTCACAGACAGTCACTGCCAACCAGTGTGGCTGACCGAAACTGGCAACACATAGCACGGCTGAAACTAATCTGTGCTTGAACGCCAGAGATTTGAAGCTGCTAGACAGACAACATTTGAATAGCCGAGAAAAAAAAAAGCCTCATTATCCAATTTTTTTTTTTTCTGTGGCTAGTTTAGTAAGTGATTCTGAAGCAGAATGGTTCAAAGCAGAGTGCATTAAAAGCATCATTGTTCCTAAAAGAGAGCCAAAAATCTAAGATGTAATGCTTCCTGATGAATTAAAAGTTTGAAATGCTCTGCCAAAATCAGCACTGTAACAAGCCCGTCCTACTTTATTAAGTATTAACCCAATGGCAACTACTGTGAAAAGCCCAATGTAATGTTCAATAGAACTTTCAATGCTATTCCTCAGATTTGTAAAGCTTTTCTTAATTATGATGAATTAGACTATTTCGAGTAACAGCTTGCCCAGACTCACTGTTCCTTGATGTGAATAGGCTATTGACCTATAGGTAAAACAATAAATCTTGCCTTTCATAGCGAGAGGCCACTCTCTGCGCCGCATCAAATATAATTAATACACCTCTTTCTGCTATATCATTGCAATCTTTTTATTGTTATGGACCAAGGGCTTCACAAACAATCTGTCAATATACAAGCCCGCCTGAAAAATTCCCATCATCGCCATTTCTGTCAGACAGGTTTGAAACAACAGCAGCTCCACAACTAGTTTCAGATGTCACACAAAATATTACAATGCTGTATATCAAGAAAATAGTACCTATGAAGTGATGCTTGTCATAGCTCTTGTGTTGTAGCACTGAAAAATACTAGTGGTGAGAAATTAGTTTCTGTTTGTAAGGAAAAAAAAGGGGGGGGGGATGTAAACATATTCATTATCCACCTGCTGAGGCAATCACAAGAACACAATACATGCACTTTCTTACAAGTTGCTTTGCTATGACAGAAATTAAATGAAATAAATGGTTCTTGGTCAGTCATTCAATCAGTAAAGTTACAACGTTTAGAACTGTCTTCACTCCAGCAGAAAGAGAATAGTAGGCTACTGTCACTGCAAGGGTTTGATTTAACAAATTCAATCCACTTTTTAAGGTGATGCATTTTTTTTAATGTGCACTTAGTAAGTTTTAAATAAATAAAGGTTTTCCTCCTAAAAATATATAATAGGTTCTGAAAAGTGGTGAAAGCAGTATTTAAAAATGTGTTTAATGTGTGCCCTCCATCGCTATATCTACAGCTTATTACAAGAGGCTTTGTGAACATTGACATACTGAAATAATATTAAAACAACATCACAAGAGCAATCGTATCAATTCAATCGGCCCCGTGTGCAAGTAGTAAACAAAACTTCAACGAGCACGAGGGGAAAAACAAAAGAAGTCTCAAGAACCCTTTGTGTGGTTTCTTGTATTCTGAATTGATGATCTTCTTGTTCAAAAAGATGTGCCAAAGCCTCAGTTAATTTCAAAAGTGTCACGTTAAAACTAGAAATTATGACTTCTAGGTTATCTGAGAAATCGAGTAAAAATAATGCGGCATGATTGTCAGATATTGCCTATGTAGTTTGATAAGCAAAAGGTTAATACTGAATAATTTACATATAGATACTAGTAAAACAGTCCGGAAATGTTCGAAATGGAAAGGCCTTGCAATAGGTGTATTATTTGTTCCTGAATGATTCCGTGCTTTTGAACAAAACGGTTCATTATTCAAGAATCACTGCCTCGGTGCATCTGTGTTTTTCTAATCAATTGAGCAAATTACAATTTTTTTTTTTTTTTTTTTCTGAAAGCTAGTCAAATCGGTTTCATTTTAATATATATA